>NC_091132.1:39047105-39084605 GCF_040183065.1 Periplaneta americana | reverse complement strand
AATAATATTTTTCAAAACACTTTTATCATAGTTTGAAAAAAAAATAAAAAAATTCTGCAGTTACATCATTTGGTAACCATAACATTGCTATGGTCTCTCTGACATCTTTAATATTTTTCCTGTATATAATAAACATTTATTTTTGAAAAGTAGACTACTCTCAGACATGTAGAATTGTTTATTTTAGTACAAGTAATTTTTTACTTATTCTATATAAAATATATTAAAATTTACATAATGTTTTGTGAACTAATTTTTCTATTTTCAAAGATATGGGCATTATTTTAGTCTACCGTTTGCATAAATGCATGTTAAATCAGTGTACAAAATTTCAGTATTCTATCTCTGATGGTTGTGGAGTTATGAAATAATATGTGTGAAAATTTTAAAATTTGGAAAATTTAATTTAAAGTAAAAAGTGAATTCTAAAAATATTTTTAGTAACCTTTTTTTTATACTTTTATCAGATATTTAAGTTCTAATATATAATGTTGTGATACCTTGTAGTTTTGTCCAATTGTGAGTTCATTTCCTTATAAAATTTTAGAAATTTAGAGCCTCCATTTTCTGATAATATTTGTGGTCGTTCACGTACATGTACCCTTAAATTACTACAACAAAATGAAACATAATTTCCTTTTTTATCCTCGAGGGTATATATTTAAGAAAATGAATGATATATTAACAGATTTCTGACTGTATTATATATATGCTTAGCAGCACATTTTAATGCACAATTTGGTCAATTTCATAGATACCTGAAAATTTATTTCATAGATATAAAGCTAAAAGTTCGTATTAAATTACTGTGAGAAAAATGAAAAAAAAAAAATGCTTTTGAGGTGCATGTAATCCATTCATTATTACTAATTATACAAGTATAGTAGATCTGCATTGCTATGGAACAAGAAATAATGATCAATTGAATGTACCACATGTCAGGTTGCAAAAATCACAATCAAGCTATGTAATTACGGCAATTAAAGTATATAATAAGATACCTACAAATATAAAGGCACTTAATGAAACACAATTTAAACTTCAGATTAAGAGATGGCTTCAAAATAATCCCTTTTATAATATGAATGAATTTTTAAAAAAAAATGTAGTATTTTACTTAAATTTTATTATTTTTTACTCTTTTAATATTTTAAATATTGACACATTGTTTTTTATGTTATCACATTGACGAGGTCTCTTGTATTCTTGTACCTTCAGGCAAATAAAAATTCGGATATGAATATTCAGCCTGCGTTGTAATTTAAATCAAATGGATAATGACCTCGTGTTTTTATGAGTTTGTTTGTCATTCATTTGGATCACTGAATCAAAGTAGTTAGCGACGTATTTCGATAAATATTGTGGACGAGTTACGCATCACGATCCGCCACTGAAGCAGTCATGAACAGGTTCATGAACGTGGGGCATTTGCAGCCGTGTCACGCTCCTTCAAGTCATCTGCTAACTACTGAGGGGCAGGCCCAGCACCTAAAACACTCCACTGAATGCAATTATGAACACATCAAAGGTTTTCCGTGTGGTCCACATAAAGCTTTGTGTAGAGTGAGCCAGTCAGAGATGTCTTTGTGATGGTGGTAGGCTTAGCGGTGTTACACTTTATACATTTAATTTCCCTTACTACCTTACTCCATCCTTTCTTGAGTCCCTCACCCCCTTCCGTTTTCTCCTGCCCTCATTCCTGCATTTCCCACAGTCCGTTATGTCGTCGGCAGACTTCATGATTTATCGTCTTTTGTCTTCGCTACTCGTACAACGAGCTTTCTGTCGAGGACGTCCGAAGAAGGCTACTGTTATTACAAGTAGCACATATATTGGAAGCAGGGTATCTCTTTGCACATAGAAATTTCAACACAGTATCTTTCCTCTTTTAGAAAACATTTTCTTCTTCGCATCAAACAACGATAAGTACAGGGACATCATTTTATTTTTAATAATATTTTTAATATTAACTTGCCTATAGCTCTGGATCAACGCCGTTTGCTACCCCCTTCCACGACTGGAGTGCTATGAAACTGGCGTAATATACAAACAAATCACTTTACTAGGTATAGAAGGGAAGAAAAGTAGTTCATCCATTTACGTAAACTAGGAAATATTGCGCTTTTGAGTTTGATCATTTTCATTAGGTTTTTGTTTAATTAAAATACAGTAGTCTACAGTATTAACAATGAGTGTTTTTACTCACGAACTGAGCTGTCCATGTGGATGTATTCATTATGCAGTGTATATTATACTGTCTACAATACATTAGCGTACAATATAGAGACTGAAGTTAAATTGAAAAATAATCATAATATGGATATTTAAACACATTTTTTAAAATAGTGGCCGTTCATTTTGATACAGGCTTCAGTTCTAATGTGCACATTATCGCACTATAGACTATTGTACCTAATCCCAATTACCAGTTTCGTTCTTCGTACTAGTAACTCATGTTGAAATAATTCTGTACCTACTCTATAAAAGAGTACTTTACGTACTGTAAATTCAATCTTCACTTCTGCCCGATCCGAAAAGATAAAATTACTCAGACATGCTATCTACTGTCCGTCCAAGTGGTTATGTCGTAGGGTCGTAGAAAGGGAGGAAATCACGTGACAGTTAATTACTTAACGAGGCCCTTTTATTTAAGTTATTTTAAACAGTTGTATAATATTACGTAGACTTCCAATTCCTAACAGAAATTAATATTCTCAGAAAAGAGCTAAGATAGCCCAGCCACTAGCTGGCGAATAAAAGCTGGTGGGGGAAACCGGGATACGACGTAGACAAATGGACGACAGTACGTATGCGAAAATGATTCAATATTGAAAGCTCTTTCGTCACTGGAAAACGCGAACATATTTTTGGAACGTACTGTTTACTATGACTGTATATGCGGTGTTGGATCTGTGTGGAGGACGGTTGAACTTCATTAGTAGAGAAGGGGTGGGAGTGAAGTACATTAAAAAAATTCAGGTACAATAAAAATTGAATTAAAAATAAAATGATGTCCCTGTGCTTCCTTTCATTAAGTTGCTGGACAAATTGGCACGAAGAGTTAGGCACATTAACTGCCGGTTAAAATTGTCACATAGCCACTGATTAGGTCTTAAGAAGGAGGTTAACCCATGGTAATCTCCACGGCCTAATTGGTTAGAAGGCCACCGCGCTGTAATTGCGACAACGCTGCTTGGGGGCTTAGATTTGTGGCAGATTGGGAAATTGCTTACAGAAGTTATCACTGTCATCAGTAATATTAATGTTTACCTGAAGTAGCTATGTATATAGAGATAATTTCACATACAAAATTCATACATGAGCTACAAAAAATCTGATCAGTAGTCGACCTATTACGCCTAAAACCGTACTGATGATCCCCAATAATTTCATCTACATAAGGAGTTACAAGTTGATGTTATTTATACAGATTTTCAGAAAGCATTTGATAAGGTTGACCATGATATTCTTTTATTAAAATTGAAACAATCTGGATTTTCTTTCTCATTGCTATCGTTAATTAAATCTTACTTGAAAGGAAGAGTACAAGTTGTGAATTTTCATGGACATAGTTCTAAGCCTTTTATGGTCAATTCTGGTGTGCCTCAAGGTTCCAATCTTGGTCCATTATTGTTTTTATTGTTTGTTAATGATATTGTGAATTGTGTACAACATTCTAAAATTGTATTATTTGCGGTTGATATTAAATTGTATAAAGAAATGAAAACTATATCAGATTGTAAGCTACTTCAAAAATATATTACAAACTTACATATTTGGAGTATTAATAATAAATTGTTATTTAATATAAATAAGTGTATACATATGACCTTTTCTAGTTTGAAAAATACAATTAAATCTTCATATAAAATAGAGGCAAAAGTTTTACCAGCAAAAAATGAACATAAAGATTTAGGTATATTATTTAGCAGTAATTTTACACTTCATAGTCATATTAATAATATTATAAATTTGTCCTATAAAAGTTTAGGTTTTGTTATGAGAAATTCTTGTAAATTTAAAGTCAGAACTATAATAATTTTGTATAATTCCATTGTTCGATCTAAATTAGAGTATGCTGCTGATAACTGGAACCCAGTTACTAACAAATATATTCTGTTACTAGAAAAAATTCAAAATAAATTTCTAAAATGATTGTATTACAGACTTTATAATGATTATTCTACCTATGAAAGTTATGCTACAATGCTTCAACATTTCCATTTTACTAGTTTGCAAATTCGACGAAATTGTCAATCTTTAAACTTTCTTTATAAAATTATTAACAATAAGTTGGATTGTGTAGGTTTATTTTATTATATAACATTATATGCACCTAAGCTTAAAACGAAATTTCGAAATTTGTTTTACATACCAAAGACAAATACTGAATCCCACAAAAATTCCCCAGTTTTCCAAATGTTACAGTTATACAATAAATTACATCCTCATCCGAATGTTGATGTTTTCAATATGAATTTCTCTAGATACAGAATTATTTGTTATCATATTTTACAGAATATTGTTGTTAGTTAATTTGAAGCTAATTTCACACCTTATTTCAATTTCTCTTTTTTTTTTCTTTCTCTTATTTCTATTTTGTATCAGTTTTTAATAAGAGTATGTTTCCTTTTCCTTGTTTATGTTTTATAAATTAATTTGTTAGTCGTGAACATTGTAATTGGGCTTTGCTTGTTATGTTCAACAACAAATGAATAAATAAATAAATAAAATAAATAAATGTTCTCAAAAGAATATTGGACAAAATTTTGTATGTCGTCAAGAAAAGTGATATTCCTCGAAAGTTACTGCAGTTAGCCTTTTCCCCTTTCATAAAGATAGGTTCAATTATGGACTTCTTCCATTGTTCTGGTACAATTTCTTTTTCCCAAATAGAAAATACAAGCTTATAAATTTCGCTATATAATGCACTTCCACTCTTTTGTATTAATTCTGCTGGAATTTCATCCATAGCTGGAGACTTGTACTTTTTCAGATTTTCTATTGCAATTTCGACTTAAGAAAATTGTGAGTTTGAATTTCGTCCCAATAATTTCTATTTGGCCAGAATAGTGTTTCCATCTGTTCAGGATTGAATGAGTGCCCGAACCCTATTGAATAAAAGTGTAAGAATTAAGGATAATGCTTTTTTTTTAAATAAATAAATTTCATGTTTACAAGCTCAGTCTGCAGGCCAGCCCCGAGAAGATTTAGACAATAAAATGACTTGTGTTACCTCAATTTTGTATTATTATTATTATTATTATTATTATTATTATTATTATTATTATTATTATTATTATTATTATTATTGTTTGTAAAGCTCATAACAAAATTATTTCGGACAATAATAATGACGCGTAATATTACGTGAGATATTAAGTAGGCTATCTGCTTAAATCGTTTTTAATTTGCTCACTGATACAACATGGTTAATTTTTTATGAATACGTGTCCAACAAAATTTGAGAATCTACTTTTATTTCATGATAGAATTTAAAAACATTTTACATTCAAGCAGACTATAACGTGACAGATGTCGGCCCCCACAAGTGCATTGTAGCGGCGTTGCCGCATTCAGTGCGGTGGCCTTTCTTCAAGTAGGCCGTGGATAATCTCTAACAGGCAATATTCGAGCGATTAAGGTAGGTCAGTAAAACAAAATGGCGGCTGATGCTGATGGATTATGGATGTGAATGATTGTGAGCGTGAAGTTTCAGTAGTAGTGGAAAGAGAGAATTCTTATGAATAATTAGGTGTCAGAAAATTTTATAAAAGGCTTTAGATCCTGCAAAAAATGTATATTCGAAATAAATGCAGTGAAACGTCAACAAAAGAGGCTTGGTGGCAGGCGCAGCGTTTAACATTTAATAGTACATTATGCAACGAGCCTATAATGAAGGTAATTAAGAAGTGAGTATGGATATTTATGAAACTCGCTTGCGCTCGTTTCATAATTTTCATACGAGCTTCTTAATTACCATTATAGGCGAGTTTCATACGACTTTTTATGCTCGACCATATTTCTAACTTGATATTATTAATTTTATTGTATCTGACCTGGAGCAATATCCCGTATGTTGTGAGATGTGCGCAGACGCGAAAGTATTGATTTTTTCCGAGGAACAGATGTGCACATTGACCTTGCTAGGCCATAAGAACCTACAGAGATAACATTGAAATAAAATTAGACATTGAAAAACGAGATGACAAATTGAATTTATTTGAATATTATTTACAATTAACGCTAATTATTATAGTAACAGAACATAACCTTCTGCGACAGTATTGGATTTCCAGCCTCCGTGACTTTTCGCTAATTCTCTTTCGATTGCATATCCGAGAATAATCGATACTTGCGGTTTTATAACGGTAGAAAGCTGTCCTGTCATTGGCTGAACAGTTGTAACCTGAGTCGTCATTGGCTGAAAGACCTGACTTTTAATGAGTAGGTGTACTTTAATGACATGCATTAAAGGTCTGCTACCAGGTGTATAATTACTACATTTCGGCATGGTCGAGCATAAATGTTTTTAATATACTTCCTGAACACTCAACTCAATTTAATAATAAACACACCCTTTTCGACACAATGATGAACACACCCCACCACAACAGGAAACCAGAAGATAGCGCGGAACCTTCACTAGGCTTTGGACAATGAAGAAAAGCACTTCGAAATTAGTCAGTCAGATAATTTCCTCATATTAACACAGGAAAGAGTTAATGAGTGACTAAAGTTTATCTCAGATAGGTCTGTCTTTTGTTTTCACCATACAATAATATAATGTTTTAGACCTACTTTTCGTGTAATATTGTATTTGGTCACAATTATTATTTGTTGTTCATTTAGAGCCTTCTATTGCTGATATGAGGAACAATTTTGTTGCTTCCATCTATCGATTTTGTTTGCTTTAGGTTTTATAAGAGCGAAAATGTTCAGCATCTCAACTTGCTTGTTTACTAGACGCAGATAAGTGGCAGTCTGAAACATCCCGTTCTTCTGTGCAACTTAATTGAGAAGATTGTTATCATGCGACCCACACGCGTAACCGTTTTTCTGTCAGGAAGACAAAACTCGCACACGTGTGCGTAGTTGACACAATTGAGGTCACTCTTTCATCGTATTTCTAAACTCTTGTTTCCAAGAACTTATACGCGGCTCGAGATATTGAATAATAAACTTGTTTATATGGAGGTACCATCTCGAGGTATTTGAAAACATCTCTGTATTACTTCCACAACATAAACATCATTTGTGAAATTATATTAAGAGTTAATGTCAGAGGCTAAATAAAATCTTGATAGGATAATAAGTGGAAAACCATTTGTTTTGTAGGTCTCGCAAGTACGGATTACCGACGGAAGGAATGCGAATCAAACACTGCGATAAGGATGAGCGGGCGACAGGAAAGGTCACGAGATAACTTGAATGATATTCAAGAGTACAGTCGGAAGAGAAATGACATCGATAGAATCAGTCTTGCATTGTGATAGTTACAGTACGACTTTAGTTTGTTCCATTGCATGTGAATGCGTGTCTTGTATCGCACGGTATTATTATTTCATTCGTAAACTTATGTTGCGCGTTTAATTAGCTTCGAATTTTTCTCTTGCTACGTTCTTTATTTCCACAGCGATGTCCTCATTTGTTCATCTTCTTGGAAGAGAAAGTACTTCCATTGCCCCTCACCTCTTCCCCCTCGGAGTGCCTACATACACACGTCAAAACAGACAGCAACGTCACCATTGTTTTCGGTAATCGTTTCTTGCGCGAGCTATACATTTTAAGTAATGTTGTGGGACTTAATCGATTAATCGATCAATTTATGTTGTAAGATTGATTGATCAAAAATATTTAATCCAATAATCGAGTCGATTAGAATTAATCTGTTGTAGTTGACATTAATTATTATTTTGTTAATACAAACTCATGCTAAAAATTTCGACAATATTTCTCTCTCGGGAATTGCTTACTTAAAAGCACAATAGTAGTGTTATTTTCTAACTGTAAACCAGAAAGACATGGAGATATGAGTCTACCTCTATTGAAAGTTGAAAGCCTTATTAAGTTTTATGGTTTTCCAAGAAAACTTCCACCTTGTTGTCAGCTCATCTTGCTAGCTTGTGAAATACATACTTTTCTGGGATTCGTCCCCCTCGTCCCTTATAAAATAGCCATGTCTACACTATGTGCAAGTGAGAGCGTAACTACCTTCTTCTCTTTCTAAAATCTGGGAATTCGATTACAGTAGGGGCCAGTCTTCTGTTTCGACCACTGTAGAGCAGTTGCAGTTTCTGTACTGAGTTTGTATATGAAGGTGTGTGTTTAGTGTGATAAAAAAATCAGTTTCCTGTTGTCTGTGAAAAGTGTAAGCGCCATTATGTCATATGAGAATTTCAGAGGTAAACTCGGTGAAACGTTTGGATTTAAATTGAACGATCGTGGAGAAGTGCTTGACAGAAAAAAAAGTTTTTTCGTGTTTAGTGATGCAGGAAACATTGTTACTAAACGTAGAGCGGCACTTAATTCGAAGCATATGAATGCACTCACATGTTTAAAATCATGACTGAAGCAGTATTAACTAGGTGAGTCTTCATACATTTTGTTGTTTAAGTTTGCCTCAAAAATTCCCGGTGAAATTGACACAATAAATTATAAGTCTCATAATAAATATGTTAGTAAGTAATTAAAATAGTTGTTTTGTAATATAACGATACAATATATACATATATACAACATTTAATAGTTATGCTTATCACCGAACACAAGTTAAATTTAACAATAATAATTGTGTATTACAGTATATTAAAAAATTTTTCAACTCGATCAAAACTCGATTAATCTATCGATTAAATTCAAATAGTTAATCGATTAAATATTTAGATCGATCAACAGCACTAATTTTAAGCACACAATATAAAAATTGAAAATTTCTGACAGTAGATATTAAAGATAAGATTTTAATTACATTTTGTTTTTTAAATTAATTTACTTATTTAACAGTCTTTGGACACAATAAAATGGTGTTACAGACTTTGTCAAGTGTAATCAATAAAAGTTAGAAGTAAAAAATTATTACCAAAGATAGTACTTATAAATTTACCACTGCTTAGAGTAAATAAATGTTTGGATATTTTATTAGCTAATTTTATTGCCATTAATTTAAGATTTTCACTGGTTTTTCTTAATGCACATCTTGGTTGATGAGATATACACCGTGTGCCTTTCAAACCTCTCACATTTTAATTAATAATTGCTAACAAAGTATGCGGAATTATGAAATGAGACTGGTATTAAAAAAGAGAAACTCAAAGAATTGTTATTTAATTTGTTTGAAGTTAATTCATCTGTCACATGTTGGGCAACAATGGCATAAAACAAAATGGCGACTCCGCAGCAAGGCGCACAGAATTTTCTGGTATGCAGAGACGAAATCAATAATTAAAGTGCAAAGAAATTACCTGAAAGAATATGCCTGTCATCTAGTTTTAATTATTGACTAATTATAATTTGCACCTTGTAGGGGTACAAACGAAGTTGCTTATGAAGCATTCGAAGCACAGTTGATCTCGGCATATTGAACTGCCGGGATGCATGGCGAATTAATTTTTGAGGACTTCTCCGAAATCCCGCTCTAATTTCTTCAATCTTCTCTTCTGAGACACGTCGACGAGAACCTCCGGATTGTTTATTCACACTTCCAGTGTAATTATTACAAATATAAACTCTATACTTGTTAAACTTGATAGGTAAACGCCATTGACTTCATGTAAAGAACTTCAGTTTTTATGTGCGTAGCATCTGAGTTAATAAAACTACGTCTTTGAAGTTTCAGACATTTATATCTAAAAGTTAACAAAGAACAAAGATTGTTCCTAGGAAGAGTTCTATTGTCACTGCACTGATTTCGCGATCGATTCGAAAAGGTGAAATTGTGTGCCTTTAATTCTGTGTCTCAATGCCCACTTAGATTGGGGTGTACTGCCCAATTGTGCCATAGAATTCCTGCTCCTATTGTGTGGACGTAGCAAGTGGGAGGGCAGAGTAAAAGAACAATGAGACAATTCTCGGAATGGACAGAATAGACACAAAAATGAACTAGATTGGTGTCCAGATTACACTTTAATACAAATGCTATTTCAACTAATACCTTTTATGTTGCCGACTCCTGCAGGCACTATTTTTACGACACAATAAATGTATAGAATATTTTTCATCAAGGGATTCGAAAAATAATTAGCTTCAGGGAATGTATTTAATACTTACTTACTTACAAATGGCTTTTAAGGAACCCGAAGGTTCATTGCCACCCTCACATAAGCCCGCCATCGGTCCCTATTCTGTGCAAGATTAATCCAGTCTCTATCATCATATCCCACCTCCCTCAAATCCATTTTAATATTATCCTCCCATCTACGTCTCGGCCTCCCCAAAGGTCTTTTTCCCTCCGGTCTCCCAACTAACACTCTATATGCATTTCTGGATTCGCCCATACGTGCTACATGGCCTGCCCATCTCAAACGTCTGGATTTAATGTTCCTAATTATGTCAGGTGAAGAATACAATGCGTGCAGTTCTGCGTTATGTAACTTTCTCCATTCTCCTGTAACTTCATCCCTCTTAGCCCCAAATATTTTCCTAAGCACCTTATTCTCAAACACCCTTAATCTCTGTTCCTCTCTCAGAGTGAGAGTCCAAGTTTCACAACCATACAGAAGAACCGGTAATATAACTGTTTTATAAATTCTAACTTTCAGATTTTTTGACAGCAGACTAGATGATAAAAGCTTCTCAACCGAATGATAACACGCATTTCCCATATTTATTCTGTGCTTAATTTCCTCCCGAGTGTCATTTATATTTGTTACTGTTGCTCCAAGATATTTGAATTTTTCCATCCCTTAGAAGGATAAATCTCCAATTTTTATATTTCCATTTCGTACAATATTCTGGTCACGAGACATAATCATATACTTTGTCTTTTCGGGATTTACTTCCAAACCGATCGCTTTACTTGCTTCCAGTAAAATTTCCGTGTTTTCCCTAATCGTTTGTGGATTTTCTCCTAACATATTCACGTCATCTGCATAGACAAGAAGCTGATGTAACCCGTTCAATTACAAACCCTGCCTGTTATCCTGAACTTTCCTAATGGCATATTCTAAAGCGAAGTTAAAAAGTAAAGGTGATAGTGCATCTCCCTGCTTTAGCCCGCAGTGAATTGCAAAAGCATCAGATAGAAACTGACCTATACGGACTCTGCTGTATGTTTCACTGAGACACATTTTAATTAATCTAACTAGTTTCTTGGGAATACCAAATTCAATAAGAATATCATATAAAACTTCCCTCTTAACCGAGTCATATGCCTTTTTGAAATCTATGAATGACTGATGTACTGTACCCTTATACTCCCATTTTTTCTCCATTATTTGTCGAATACAAAAAATCTGATCATTAGTAGATCTATTACGCCTAAAACCGCACTGATGGTCCCCAATAATTTCATCTACGTACGGAGCTAATCTTCTCAAAAGAATATTGGACAAAATTTTGTACGACGTCAACAAAAGTGATATTCCTCGAAAGTTACCACAGTTGGTTTTGTCTCCCTTCTTAAAAATAGGTACAATTATGGACTCCTTCCATTGTTCTAGTACAATTTCCTTTTCCCAAATAGCAAGTACAAGTTTATAAATCCCGTAGATATTTTTATGTGTCCTCTGTTTTGCGAGATAGAAACTCGAAGATCGGGGTAAGTCACAGATCTGTATATTGGGAATCTGTTTAAAGTGGTCCTTTTGGTTAAGATAAGCTTTTCCTTCCCCTCCCCCCTTTCTATTCTTTATGGATATATAACAATACAAAGCACATTCGCCAAATGTGGCTTTACGACTTTCAATTTTGTAAAGTCTCGGTAATTTAAGAACTTTATTTTATTCAATAACAATAAGAGAATAAATGACGTCCGACAGTTTCACTATTCCTCATATGAAACTTAAGGTCATGTATCTTTTGTACGATATGTTACTGCATAATAGTGTATAGATTGACAAATTGAACTGAAACCCTGACCGAGTTACTACGTGAGCGCTGGCTGTCTTGGGGAGGAGCAAGTGAGAAAGCACGGGGGGAAGGGAGAGAGCACTATGCACTATGTACTTGCAGGTCCACTCACAGTTTGTCAAACCTGCTAACAAAAGCATTAAAAGGTTGACTAGTTGCCTGCAATGCTAGCATAATGGAACCTTCCTAGCCGACAGTCGAGGCAAAAATGAAGAATCCGTTATTGTGGTAATACTGGAGAGTGGTTCTTCTATTGGTCGCGATGCCCACACACACCCTCTCAGATATTTACGTGGTGATTGGTGACTGAATGACGAGGAGCGAGGGAGAGAGAAGAAAGAAAGAGAGAGATTCCAGAAGTTGGCGTGTTTTACGGGGTTTCACATGAAGTTGTCAAACTATACTTAGGGTCAATCACAGCAGGTGAAACTTTTAAGCAGGCCTACTGTTTTCATATCAAAATATAATGTACTGAGTACATACATACATACATACATACATACATACATACATACATACATACATACATACATACATACATACATACATACATACATACACAGCCCACAATTGTGGAGTAACGGTCAGCGCGTCTGGCCACGAAACCTGGTGGCCCGGGTTCGAATTCCGGTCGGGACAAGTTACCTAGTTGAGGTTTTTCCGGGGTTTTCCCTCAACACAATACGAGCAAATGCTGGGTAAATTTCGGTGCTAGACCCAGGACTCATTTCACCGGCATTATCACCTTCATTTCATTCAGACGCTAAATAACCAGATATGTCATAAAATAACCAAACATACATAGCCTACATATTTTTGCGAGGTATATGTGATTTTTATTTTTAGTAATATTGCATTACCGCCGTATAATATAAAACATGACTTTTAATGGAACACACTTGCAAATGAAGAGTCCTCTGCAAGAATGATGGATGTCACTTTCTTGTCGAAAATGAACCAAGACTGTCCACGCATAGCTTAAGACATGTAGAATGTGCATAGAGAGTTATATGGCATTAACACTGATAGTCATTGTCCAGTAATGATTGGAAAATCACAGTTAAGCTTTGAGCGCTAAGCATTTCAAACTTTCAATTGCTTCTCCTGCAAAATGTATTCCAAATGACATGCATCATTCTTGCAGTGGACTCTTCAAATATAAAACGATATAAAACACCTAAATTGGAATTGAAAATGTAGGGAGATGTTCGTTGATAAATTTGGAGTTGAAAAATTGAAAGATACGATGAAGACCTAGCATTCTAAATATGCTAAGTGTCAATTTTTAAAATTGCATTTTATTCAATCTATGGGAGAAACATCCATATAAGAATATCATACTAAACTGTCTTTGTCGTAGCTCAACTGTAAGTGACTCATTCGTGGTCCAAAAGACAATGTTGTGGGCATCTCAACATGCATTTCGCAGTGTGTTTTTCAGCAATATCTCAGAAGGTTTAGATAAGGTTTTCTTCCCTCCCCCCCTTTCTATTCTTTATGGGTATATAACAATACAAAGAACATTTGCTAAATGTCGCTTTACGACTTTCAATTTTGTAAAGTCTCGGTAATTTAAGAACTTTATTTTATTTAATAACAATAAGACATACATACATACATACATACATACATACATACATACATACATACATACATACATACATACATACATACATACATACATACATGCATGGCCTACATACACACACACTCACTCTCTCTCTCTCTCTCTCTCTCTCTCTTTGCGAGGTATATGTGATTCTTATTTTTAGTAATACTGTACTGCACTGCCGCCGTATAATAGATACCATGACATTTAATGGAACACACTTGCAAATATAAAACGATATAAAACACCTAAATTGGATTGAAGATGAAGAGAGTTGTTCATTGATAAATTTGGAGTTGAAAAATTAAAATATACGATGAAGACGTAACATTCTAAATGTGCTAAGTGTCAGTTTTTAAAATTTCATTTTATTCAATCAATGGGAGGAACATCCATATGAGAATATCATACTAAATTGTCTTTGTCGTAGCTCAACTGTAAGTGACTCATTCGTGCTTCAAAAGACGGTGTTGTGGGCATCTCAACATACATTTCGCAGTGGTTTTTCATCAATATCTCAGAAAGTTGTATTTGGCACTTAGCACATTTAGAATTTTACGTCCTCATTGATTAAAAAAATAAGCTTGTAATTGTTAAGGGTTTAAACAAAGTCATACAAGGCAAACAGAAATCGTTACAGTCACAAAAATAGCTGCGTTTGGACGTAGGTTCGATTCCCGCTTTGGCTGATTATCTGATTCGGTTTTGTCTGAGGTTTTGTCCAATATAAGACGATTGTCAGGTAATCTATGGCGAATCTTCGGCCTCATATAGCCAAATACTGTGTTGCTATAACCAAGTTCATCGACGCTAAATAACCTACTAGTTGGTATAGTGTCGTTAAGTAACAAATTAAAAATTATATGTCAAGTTACGCTTATCATTGAGAAGGAACTTAGTCCGTAGGATGCGTTCAATCAAGCCAGACTATGCCATTCACACTCAGAGTGCTGTAACCATGGAAACCAGCTCCCAGCATGCATTGATTATTGCAGTAGAACTGATTCCCAGCAATTTAGCAGTTCATCAAAGACAAAACATTTATGTTAATAGGATAGAACAGTAAGTTTGGTTTACATATTAATTAGTACCTTATGATGATATTGTAAGTATTAGGGAAGCTGGCCAAGGAATCAGCAAGAGGGGTAAGAGTTTAACGTGAAGAGATGCTAATAATTGAAATATACAGGATGTAAAAAATATATGTTACAAGGCTCGGTGGTAGGTAGATGGGTACCATGTGATCGTATTTTGTTAAAACCCATGTCCAGAAACGCTTTGTTTACGTGCTAGCGTCTTTGAAATGTGGAGGAGGACGTAGGCAGTACGGATTACAAAAGCTAGGAAAGAAGTAAAAAAAAAGACAATTGAAATTGAAATTGCACCCATGTCCAGAGACTCTTTGTTTACGCGAAACAGGAAGGGGATGACTGTAGGTAGACAAGCCATTAAACTCCGCGATGTGGTTCCAGCATGATGGCGCTGCAGCGCACTTCGGTCATGGGGCACGTGACCACTTGAATGACACCTTTGGCAACAGACGGATTGGACGTGGAGGCCAAATATCCTGGCCCCCTCGCTCACCTGACCTGACACCACTGGATTTTTTTTCCTGAGGGTAAATGAAAACCCTGGTGTACGAGACTTCTGTGGAGACATAAGAAGATCTTGTGGCACCAATTCAAGTAGCAGCTGGAGTCATCCGAGATATGATCTTTCCAAGAGTTCGACATTACATAACCAGGCGATGCACAAAATTTATCGAAGTTGTTGGCTGCCATTTGGAGCACCTCCTGTTTACTTACAGTATTTCAATTGTTTGTTTTTACTTCTTTCCTAGCTTGTGATCCGTACTACCTACGTCCTCCTCCACATTTCAGAGACGCTAGCACGTAAACAAAGCGTTTCTGGACATGGATTTATTAACAAAATATGATCACATGGTACTGCTCCTTTTTCTATTAAAAGCTTCCTTTGCCATTGCTATCCTCGTTTTGACTTCCTCGCAGCAGCTCATGTTACTGCTTATATAATGCACCCCAAGTATTTGAAGCTGTCCACTTGTTCTACTGCCTCATTTCGAATAATTCTCACTTTACCTTTTTTATTTTTCTTCCTATAACCATGGTCTTCGTCTTGTTTGCATTTACCTCCATCCTACGCTGCTCACAGCTGTCACCTCATCTCACTACATCTCGCCAAAATATTGTAAAAAATTGCAGAAAATTGTAAAAATTGTAGAAAATTACTAAATTGTAAAACTGTAAAAATTGTAAAATATTGTAAAAACTTGTAAAAATTGTGATTGTAATATCGTAAAATTTTGACTTGTTCCACATCTTAAAGCTTCATTGCTCATGTAAGATCTATGGAATATAATGAATGAATGAATGAATGAATTTAGCTCCAGTAATATAGCCTTTACTATCACCTAGTCTAATGCTAACAGTGCCATTTCATCAGAAAATTTTATCATCGTGCTAGTTTTTCTTCGGAACGATAAATGCGGTAGTTTCCCGTTCTTTTCCGCACACCACTCTCTTTTTCGCATCTGAAAAGAACCGAGGGGGGCACAACGTGGAGGTGAGGGGAGTGGATTTGACTAATTTTTCTCTCTGAACTTCACCGAAATTCACCGCAAGGGTTAAATACGATTTCTATGCGGGTGTTTGACCCAACCAGAGACCGGGAAATCGCAATTAGGGGAGAGTCGTGTAGTATCGGACGTCGGGTAATATCGGACAGTGCGTTTCTTTCATCTACCACCATATGGTAGTACCTGAATAACATGGTTACGTTTCTCTATGCGACATCACAGAAACGTAACCATGTCAATCAGGTACTATCATGGTGTGGTAGATGAAAGAAACTCACTGTCCGATATTACCCGCTGTCCGATACTACCCGACTCTCCCCTACTCTTTGTCCACTTAGTTACCATAAAGCTGTTTATGTTATAATGAGATATTTATTTATTTATTTGTTTGTGTGTTTGTTTGTTTGTTTATTTATTTGAATATACAATTTCTTGAACCCTATTTTACCCGAAAGTACATTAGGGTTATAGTTATAACCTGAGTTTATATTATTATGATGAGAATTCTTTTGACGCGGGTAATCCAGTCTTGCTACTTAAAATTAACACTTATATCTACTACATTAATTTGAATTATTTACAAGTTCTTAAATATATTACATATACAATTACATTGACGTGGGTAACCCAGTCTTGCTACTTAAAATTAACACTTATATCTACTACATTAATTTGAATTATTTACAAGTTCTTAAATATATTACATATAAAATTACATTGACGTGGGTAACCCAGTCTTGCTACTTAAAATTAACACTTATATCTACTACAAAAATTTAAATTATTTACCAGTTCTTAAATATATTACATATAAAATTACATTGACGTGGGTAACCCAGTCTTGCTACTTAAAATTAACACTTATATCTACTACATTAATTTGAATTATTTACAAGTTCTTAAATATATTACATATAAAATTACATTGACGTGGGTAACCCAGTCTTGCAACTTAAAATTAACACTTATATCTACTACAATAATTTGAATTATTTACAAGTTCTTAAATATATTACATATAAAATTACATTGACGTGAGTAACCCAGTCTTGCTACTTAAAATTAACACTTATATCTACTACATTAATTTGAATTATTTACACGTTCTTAAATATATTACATATAAAATTACAATGACGTGGGTAACCCAGTCTTGCTACTTAATATTAACACTTATATCTACTACATTAATTTGAATTATTTACAAGTTCTTAAATATATTACATATAAAATTACATTGACGTGGGTAACCCAGTCTTGCTACTTAAAATTAACACTTATATCTACTACAAAAATTTAGATTATTTACAAGTTCTTAAATATATTACATATAAAATTACATTGACGTGAGTAACCCAGTCTTGCTACTTAAAATTAACACTTATATCTACTACATTAATTTGAATTATTTACAAGTTCTTAAATATATTACATATAAAATTACATTGACGTGAGTAACCCAGTCTTGCTACTTAAAATTAACACCTATATCTACTACAATAATTTGAATTATTTACAAGTTCTTAAATATATTACATATAAAATTACATTGACGTGAGTAACCCAGTCTTGCTACTTAAAATTAACACTTATATCTACTACATTAATTTGAATTATTTACACGTTCATAAATATATTACATATAAAATTACATTGACGTGGGTAACCCAGTCTTGCTACTTAAAATTAACACTTATATCTACTACATTAATTTGAATTATTTACAAGTTCTTAAATATATTACATATAAAATTACATTGACGTGGGTAACCCAGTCTTGCTACTTAAAATTAACACTTATATCTACTACAAAAATTTAGATTATTTACAAGTTCTTAAATATATTACATATAAAATTACATTGACGTGGGTAACCCAGTCTTGCTACTTAAAATTAACACTTATATCTACTACATTAATTTGAATTATTTACAAGTTCTTAAATATATTACATATAAAATTACATTGACGTGGGTAACCCAGTTTTGCTACTTAAAATTAACACTTATATCTACTACAAAAATTTGAATTATTTACAAGTTCTTAAATATATTACATATAAAATTACATTGACGTGAGTAACCCAGTCTTGCTACTTAAAATTAACACTTACATCTACTACAATAATTTGAATTATTTACAAGTTCATAATTATTTTACATATAAAATTACATTGACGTGAGTAACCCAGTCTTGCTACTTAAAATTAACACTTATATCTATTACAATAATTTGAATTATTTACAAGTTCTTAAATATATTACATATACAATTACATTGACGTGAATAACCCAGTCTTGCTACTTAGAATTAACACTTATATCTACTACAATAATTTCAATTATTTACAAGTTCTTAAATATATTACATATAAAATTACATTGACGTGAGTAACCCAGTCTTGCTACTTAAAATTAACACTTATATCTACTACATTAATTTGAATTATTTACAAGTTCTTAAATATATTACATATAAAATTACATTGACGTGGGTAACCCAGTCTTGCTACTTAAAATTAACACTTATATCTACTACATTAATTTGAATTATTTACAAGTTCTTAAATATATTACATATAAAATTACATTGACGTGAGTAACCCAGTCTTGCTACTTAAAATTAACACTTATATCTACTACAATAATTTGAATTATTTACAAGTTCTTAAATATATTACATATAAAATTACATTGACGTGAGTAACCCAGTCTTGCTACTAAAAATTAACACTTATATCTACTACAATAATTTGAATTATTTACAAGTTCTTAAATATATTACATATAAAATTACATTGACGTGAGTAACCCAGTCTTGCTACTTAAAATTAACACTTATATCTACTACATTAATTTGAATTATTTACAAGTTCTTAAATATATTACATATAAAATTACATTGACGTGGGTAACCCAGTCTTGCTACTTAAAATTAACACTTATATCTACTACATTAATTTGAATTATTTACAAGTTCTTAAATATATTACATATAAAATTACATTGACGTGAGTAACCCAGTCTTGCTACTTAAAATTAACACTTATATCTACTACAATAATTTGAATTATTTACAAGTTCTTAAATATATTACATATAAAATTACATTGACGTGAGTAACCCAGTCTTGCTACTTAAAATTAACACTTATATCTACTACAATAATTTGAATTATTTACAAGTTCTTAAATATATTACATATAAAATTACATTGACGTGAGTAACCCAGTCTTGCTACTTAAAATTAACACTTATATCTACTACATTAATTTGAATTATTTACAAGTTCTTAAATATATTACATATATAATTACAAAACTCTTTATAACAGCACGTCGTCCACACCTGTGGAGTAACGGTTAGCACGTCTAGCCGCGAAACCAGGTGGCCCGGGTTCGATTCCCGGTCGGGGCAAGTTACCTGGTTGAGGTTTTTTCCGGGGTTTTCCCTCAACCCAATATGAGCAAATGCTGGGTAACTTTCGGTGCTGGATCCCGGATTCATTTCACCGGCATTATCACCTTCATCTCATTCAGACGCTAAATTACCTGAGATGTTGATAAAGCGTCGTAAAATAACCTACTGAAATAAAAAAATAACAGCACATCTTTGTGAACACATTGAATAGTGGTTTGTCATATATTATATTACAAAGATGTAAATGTCCGACCAAAATAAATCTTTTGTTTACGAACACTGGACAATGAAACAAAAGGTGATCCACAGTTTGCTGTTCCTCACAGGTACATAAATAGCCATTGTTCTTATGTAATTTAAATCGTTCTAGATAAGATATTGAGATAAAATTGTGTGGAAAGAGGAGTTAGGATAAGTGAGTTGCAATGGCAATTATAAGTGAAATAAAATTAGTAAAACTGTGAAAATATATATTATTTAATGTACCGAAGTACATCTGATATTTCCATGCAGATATTCTGCGTCATCATACGATGAAAGAGTAATGGAACGGAGAAAAATTCTCTCCGGCGCCGGGATTTGAACCCGGGTTTTCAGCTCTACGTGCAGATGCTTTATCCACTAAGCCACACCGGATACCACCCCGGCGTCGGACAGAATTGTCTTTGATTAAGTTCCAACTCTTGGGTTCCCTGTAGTGGCCGCCCTCTGCACTACGTCATAGATGTCTATGAACATAGGACCGAAGTCCACACATGTGCTGAGGTGCACTCGTTATGAGTGACTAGTTGGCCGGGATCCGACGGAATAAGCGCCGTCTTAAATCACGAAGAGATTTATGCATATCATATATATTATTTTAATGTACCGAATTGCATATGATATTTCCATGCAGATAATCTGCGTCATCATACGATGAAAGAGTAATGGAACGGAGAAAAATTCTCTCCGGCGCCGGGATTTGAACCCGGGTTTTCAACTCTACGTGCTGATGCTTTATCCACTAAGCCACACCGGATACCACCCCGGCGTCGGACAGAATTGTCTCTGATTAAGTTCCAACTCTTGGGTTCCCTCTAGTGGCCGCCCTCTGCACTACGTCATAGATGTCTATGAACGTAGGACTGAAGTCCACACATGTGCTGAGATGCACTCGTTATGAGTGACTAGTTGGCCAGGATCCGACGGAATAAGCGCCGTCTTAAATCACGAAGAGATTTACGCATATCATATATATAATTTTAATGTACCGAAGTACATATGATATTTCCATGCAGATATTCTGCGTCATCATACGATGAAAGAGTAATGGAACGGAGAAAAATTCTCTCCGGCGCCGGGATTTGAACCCGGGTTTTCAAGTCTACGTGCTGATGCTTTATCCACTAAGCCACACCGGATACCACCCCGGCGTCGGACAGAATTGTCTCTGATTAAGTTCCAACTCTTGGGTTCCCTGTAGTGGCCGCCCTCTGCACTACGTCTTAGATGTCTATGAACGTAGGACCGAAGTCCACACATGTGCTGAGGTGCACTCGTTATGAGTGACTAGTTGGCCAGGATCCGACGGAATAAGCGCCGTCTTAAATCACTAAGTGATTTATGCATATCATATATATTATTTTAATGTACCGAAGTACATCTGATATTTCCATGCAGATATTCTGCGTCATCATACGATGAAAGAGTAATGGAACGGAGAAAAATTCTCTTCGGCGCCGGGATTTGAACCCGGGTTTTCAGCTCTACGTGCAGATGCTTTATCCACTAAGCCACACCGGATACCACCCCGGCGTCGGACAGAATTGTCTCTGATTAAGTTCCAACTCTTGGGTTCCCTGTAGTGGCCGCCCTCTGCACTACGTCATAGATGTCTATGAACGTAGGACCGAAGTCCACACATGTGCTGAGGTGCACTCGTTATGAGTGACTAGTTGGCCGGGATCCGACGGAATAAGCGCCGTCTTAAATCACGAAGTGATTTATGCATATCATATATATTATTTTAATGTACCGAATTACATATGATATTTCCATGCAGATATTCTGCGTCATCATACGATGAAAGAGTAATGGAACGGAGAAAAATTCTCTCCGGCGCCGGGATTTGAACCCGGGTTTTCAACTCTACGTGCTGATGCTTTATCCACTAAGCCACACCGGATACCACCCCGGCGTCGGACAGAATTGTCTCTGATTAAGTTCCAACTCTTGGGTTCCCTGTAGTGGCCGCCCTCTGCACTACGTCTTAGATGTCTATGAACGTAGGGCCGAAGTCCACACATGTGCTGAGGTGCACTCGTTATGAGTGACTAGTTGGCCGGGATCCGACGGAATAAGCGCCGTCTTAAATCACGAAGAGATTTACGCATATCATATATATAATTTTAATGTACCGAAGTACATATGATATTTCCATGCAGATATTCTGCGTCATCATACGATGAAAGAGTAATGGAACGGAGAAAAATTCTCTCCGGCGCCGGGATTTGAACCCGGGTTTTCAACTCTACGTGCTGATGCTTTATCCACTAAGCCACACCGGATACCACCCCGGCGTCGGACAGAATTGTCTCTGATTAAGTTCCAACTCTTGGGTTCCCTGTAGTCGCCGCCCTCTGCACTACGTCATAGATGTCTATGAACGTAGGACCGAAGTCCACACATGTGCTGAGGTGCACTCGTTATGAGTGACTAGTTGGCCGGGATCCGACGGAATAAGCGCCGTCTTAAATCACGAAGTGATTTACGCATATCATATATATTATTTTAATGTACCGAAGTAGGCCTATATATGATATTTCCATGCAGATATTCTGGGTCATCATCTGGATAAAGCATCAGCACGTAGAGCTGAAAACCCGGGTTCAAATCCCGGCGCCGGAGAGAATTTTTCTCCGTTCCATTACTCTTTCATTGTAAACTGTGAAAAGTTCGACTTTGAAGTCAAGTGCACAGAATGAAAACCCGTGCTCTAGGATTGACTGACTTTTGAGAGCCATTGAGAATATAGGAAGTGCTTACAAAAGCATGAAGAATGCATTTGTCTGTACCAAACTCATTACCCAACTGTTACAAACCCACTGTTTTAATGTTTCATAAAAGTTATTCGTACTGTAACCTTAAACACAAGTTGTTGATTTTTTACGGTTCTCTGTTATGCTAAACCGATGACTTCATTGTGAAGCAATGGATATGGACCGAGCTTTAAACGACTTCCTTCGTTATACTGATTGTTTCATTCTTGGATGCATTCGGATGTTTTGCGCTAGTTCCAGGAATTTAAACACTGCGGTTCGTTATGTGGACTGCGGTACAAAGGCGGGAGTTGTACGACCCAGAAACATAAAATGCACAACGAGCGGCGCTTTTATCACTCCATATTCATAGAGCAGTATAATGCAATTGACCGTTCACGTGACCCACTTTTATGCTATAGATTGGTGATTTCAACCACAATTGCTGCGTCGAGTTCTAATGTATTCTGTGTTGTATGTCGTTTCACTCTATTAGCGTTTTAATTTCTGTGCAGGTGAAGGAAAACAATTGTAGTCTGTCGGTGTGTGTGTCTGTCAAATTGAAAATATGTTGTAAATAAAACTATAACGTGAAATTACAAAATATACATTGCACGCAATAACTAATAAACAATTATTTTATATGATGTGTTAAATGCATCTTTATAAGATGTGTCAAATGAAATATTTGATGAAGTTCCTAGTAGATTTACAAATATCCCACAATATTATGAAACCATTATTTGCAGCGGTATTCTTACCTGCTTCATCAGTAAAATAAATTGATAGAGGAACACGAATTCTTTTTTACTTTTTTTTAATCATCATTTTTTTCTTTAATTCTTATTGGTGACCTAACCTACACAGCGTTATTCACGAGGATTTATCGTTCCTCACGGAGCTTATTTCCCAATACATTCTGAGCAAAAAAGTCATAAAAATAATTGTCCTAATCAAAATAATTTCAGAATTACACAAGTTTTAATTTGTTTATAAAATACCATTATTCTTGAGTTTTAAGGGTAAAAGAATATTACAGATAAAGAATGAACTATTCAGGAGTATCATTTCTTTAATTATTAGTTAATATTCTGAACCTAGAAATGTGTTGTGAATGCCATAGTTGCTTCGTACAGATTTTTTTATTCGATTTTTAACGACAAAATTACATTTTCTTACGCATTTGTCACAACAATTGTTACAAATCACGCCACTCTTGTAAATTCTTTAAGACTGTACATTAGGATGCATAATTAAACTGTAAAGAATCAAATTCCTGAAGTCGTATGATTTGTAATAATTTTTGTGATAATTGCGTAAGTATGATGTAATTTTTAGTTTATTCACATACTGAGATTAAACATTAATGTTATCGAACATTATAACGAATAGCATAACAGTAACACTAATTTTATGTAGACCTATCAGTTGCAATGTAGAATACACAAATAAACTAAAAATAATTAGAGATTTGTAACATGTTGTACGTATCATAGTTTGATTGACATTGCTGTTCCCATATTATAACTTACTTTAGTAGAAGTATTACAAAATGTGTATATGATGGAGTTATATAAACAAATATACTCGAACATTGTATTACACATACGGTATATAAAACTAAATACAAATATTTGCATAAGGAATACTTAATACATTTTACAGGAGAAAGAGTTCGTCCAAAGGGTTGGACTCGGGAAGAGTACCTAAAACACTCATTGCATTTCCGCGTTGAGTAGCAATACTTAAGCGTTGACGCAAATAAGTAGTGCAATGACGATCACCAGTAATGGAGATCAAAATTTGGACGCTTTGAGATACCAAAACTTTATCGTCATGACTCCAAGGACCGAAGGTTTCCACAGCAAGGGGGACAAAGATATAATTGTCTAAAAGATGAGCATATTTATTGACTTTCTTCTTCACGGCATATTATTCACTGGCAGTGAAATTACGCATTTCAGGAGAAAAAAATATTAGTGGTTGATGGTCAACAAAAGACTGAGCAATAAGAAACAGTCGCGTTTTTTTCGAAATGCGTGAAATCAGAACATGATTGTGTCGTCGCCTGCACTATTCCATTTATGTATGATGAGTCCAGCTTGGTCACATTTAAATCAAATGCGTAGCGGATGCAACTAATTCGTTTGTTAATTGATGTTGTGTGATTGTAAATCTCATTTGTGGCAGATTATATGATTTTACATTTTATTTTGTTTATATTAGCCTGTTGATATTTGTTAATATACAGAGTTTGTACGTTAAATTGCGAATATGGCTGTAACCTGTTGATCAGCGCTTGATATTATTATTATTATTATTATTATTATTATTATTATTATTATTATTATTATTATTATTATTATTGTTGTTGTTGTTGTTATTATCATCATCATCATCATCATCATCATCATCATCATCATCAATAACTTCAAGGTTTAGGTCGATGGCTTGTTCCGCCTCCAGAATTTTATCCGTCTAACTAGTCTCTCCAACGTCTCTTTGGTCTTCCCACTCCTCTTCTTCTTCGTGTAGGTCTGTAACACCATGTTCTAAAAGGTATCCTGTCGTTGGGCATTCTTGTTATATGGTCGTACCAATTATTTCTATATTTTTCAATTATAGTTGTTATACTCTCGATATTCAGTTCTTGACGTAATATCTTCATTTCTCTTATGGTCCTACGGTCTTACTAATAAAAACTCTATATACAGACGTTTAACTGTCTTATACTTATACAATGAGTAGCTCGTTTATACGTCGTGTGTAAATTCCTTACTAATAATCACTACATACGTCGTGTATAACAGTATGACTGTTACACAGCTACGTCATAGTTTCGTCATTACTTCGTTACGAAAGGTAATAGAATATCTGAGGTTCTCTATTACATCCGGTAGAGTGCTCTACTGTGGAGTGTGAAATATCGATAGTACAACTAGCTCTAATCGATTACCACACTATATTTTGCCAAAGAGTACAAGCTACAGCAATATTATTCTACTTATTCTGTGCTCTTTGGTGTGTTCTTCTGTGGTTACAAGGCATCCATTATCATAAAATGACAGTCGATATGAACAGCTGTTAGAGGGGCGGCCATTTTTTTCTCTGTATACAACGCTTAAACAAGGGGTTTCGTATATATAACTACTGCAAAGCAATTCCCATTGTATAGTTACAGCCTGTTTATACGTCCATAGCTTATTCACGGTTTATTAGTAACGTTTTCTGTCTCAACGCTGCATAAGTCTCGTATATAAACTATACAGGTTTATTAGTAAGACCGCTATAGTCTAAATCCTACTAGTGGCCTTAAGAATCCACGTTTCTGAACCATGTAACAATGTCGGAATTACCAGTGTCTTGTAAAATTTGAGTAGGCCTACAGTTTGTCTGTCGACTTTATTTATAAGTGTACGTTTAATTGTACCGATAAGTCTTAAAATTTTATTTAACTTGTTTTCTACGTCTGTGAAGGATATGTAAGAGAGATCACATCCAAGGTAAGTAAAAGAATTTACTTGTTCAATAATCTTATCCTCTATTACAATTTTAGTTCTTAGTGTATTATTTCCGCAGAAACCAAATATTTTAGTTTTCCTGTGTGATATTTTTAGATTGTAGTTATTAGCAATAATTCTCAACAAATGGACTGCTCCTGTAGGTTGTCTTCAGAATCAGCCAACACCAACTGGTCGTCTGCGAAAAGTAGGTAATCTAAAATGATATTATCTGTAAAATAATGTGTTTTTAAATTGTTTTGCCATTCTCTTACGGCTTCGTCTAGATACAAATTGAAAAGAGTAGGTGATAAGGGACACCCTTGTCTGACCCCATGGTTAACTTCTCGCAAGTTGGTGGTAATCTTGTTTATATTCATTTTGATTTTTGTATTTTTGTACATACTTTGTATCACCCTTATTAGATGCTCAGGAATTCCTTTCTTTTTTAATATCATCCACAATTTTGTTCTGCTAATCATATCAAATGCTTTCTCAAAGTCTATGAAAGTCATATATGTGGGAATATTAAATTCGACATGTTTTTCTATAATCTGCGTTAGGGCGAAGATATTATCAATACATGATCTGTTTTTCCGGAACCCACTCTGTTCTTCAGCTAATAGCACTTCTGCAATTTTGTGTAGCCTTTGAGAGATAATCTTGGCATATATTTTATAGCCTGATTAAGAAGGCTAATCCCTCTGTAATTTTCACAATTCTTCCTGTTCCCTTTCTTTAAAAATAGGAGCAATTAGGGCTATATTCCATTCTTCTGGTATGTGACCAAACTTCCAACATATAGGCTATTTAAAAAAAAACTTAAAAATATTATTATTATTATTATTATTATTACTACTATTATTATTATTATTATCATCATCATAATCATGATTATTATTACTTGACTGTAAATTATATTTCCATAACCATATTGATTACATTTACAATCCTTCCTTAAGAATGCTAGGATTAATAAGGTCAATAACTTATTCTTTTTCTACACCAATCCCTGTTAATATTGTACTATACATGAGTCAGATCGATACTTGAATATGCATTAGGATGGAGTGATAATGTATGATTTTTCACTTCATTTGAAATCGAATTTGGGTGTGCTAAAGTTGTTGCATTTTATACATAACATAACCTGAAAATTGTATGAAAATCGTATGCTTTCTTGAGGTGTTACAATGGCCTTATAAGTTTAAAATATTACAAAAAATAACCTTCTTTTATTATTTTTTCATATTATTTATTTTGCTGTATTTTAATAAATTTGGGTGTTTAAGGTTTTTATAATGATACTATCGTGCACTAAAAAAATACATCTCAAATTGAATATTTTGAGGTGCCACAAGATCACAGAGTTTTCATTATTTTTATTAAAATTGGTTTGTTGTTAGTAACAATGACCCATCGGAAAATCTGGTCGCATTGGCCACCTATGTAGTGAAACAAAATGAAATCAATGTTGGAATGGACCACGGAACCTCTGGAAAATGATTCTGTTTAGCAAATACTTACCGGAAAATCGTAAGATCGTTGTTGATCCTGTGATCGAAAGAAATTCATATTTCCCACACCCCAAAATATGTTGTTAGATATGTTAACTGACACAAGGGAAGCTATCAGGAAACTAGCTTTTTCTCATATACGAGGCGCATCCAGAAAGTAAGTTTCCCTATTTAAAAAAAAAGAACACACTTTCAGGAAAACATTTATTGGCAACAGGTACAGCAATGTTTCAGCTATTTTTTAACATAGTCACCATCAGAATTGAGACACTTGTCGTATCGTGGGATCAACTTTTGTATCCCTCTGTCGTAGAACTCTGCCGCCTGTGAATGGAACCAGCGCGTGACAGACGTCTTCAGCTCTTCGTCGTTGCCAAAACGCTCACCGGAGGACAGGTATTTCTTGAGGTGCAAGAAAACGTGAAAATCGCTGGGAGCAAGATCAGGACTGTAGGGTGGATGATCAAACAACTCCCAGCCAAATTCCGTCAAAACAGCTGCTGTGCGCCGAGCTGTATGTGGACGAGCATTGTCATGGAGGAGCACAACACCTGCAGTAAGCATTCCACGCCTCTTGTTTTGAATGGCACGTCGTAATTTTCGCAGTGTTTCACAGTAACGGTCAGCGTTCACTGTTTCACCTCTTGGAAGGAAGTCAATGAGCAGTATGCCCTTCCTGTCCCAGAACACCGTGCACATCACTTTCCGTACCGACAGCGTCTGTTTGAATTTCGTCCTGACCGGAGATCCACTATGCCGCCAATGCATTGACTGCTGCTTGGTTTCCGGAGTGAAGAGCGAAATCTAAGTCTCATCGCCCGTGACGATCCTGTCGAGGAACTCGTCGTCGTCATCGTGATACCGTTGCAGAAATGTCAGTGCTGCTCCTAAACGTTGCATTTTGTGTTCGGGTGTCAGGTTTTTCGACACCCACCTGGCACACACTTTTTTGAACAGCAGGTGCTTAGTGACAATCTCATGCAACAAGGATCGCCATATCAGCTCCGTAATCGTGAAGCGACGGTTCTCCATGATGCACTGCCGCAACAGCTCAACACGATCAACATTGATGAGGGACGGACGCCCACTGCGCTCTTCATCATGGACACTTTGACGACCTTCGGAAAACTGCCTACACCAGCGACGCACCATCTGCTTACTCATGATGTTCGGTCCATAGACCTGACAGAGCTGCCGATGAATTTCAATTGGCGCAATGCTTTGTGCATTAAAGAACTTTACCACCGACCGAACGTCGCAGGCGGCGGGAGAAGGAATAAGAGCTTTCATTTCGGACCACTGCTGCCACGCTACTGGCACCAGGCGGGACCTGTCCGGCTGGCATATGATTGATACGTCATAGATCTGTTACGCATGCGCAATTGACACGGCTAATTACGTTTACTTTCAAGGGGAAAAAATCGGGAAACTTACTTTCTGGATGCGCCTCGTACTTAGGACCAGAGAGAAACAACCCAGCAAGAACGTAAGAAAATTTAAGGTACCCAAGCTGAACTTCAATGCTTCGGACTACTCATGAGAGCTACATCGGTACTGAACCATTCTTAACTCAGTCGATCTGCCGAGAAGATATCAAGAACTATATCAATGATAATGACCAACTGACATTTCCAAAGTTCTTATGTCATAGACAAGCAGTAGAACGGTGTGTTCGTTTAGTGACTGCGGTCGCTTCAGCAATTTGTGAACCACTAAGGGACGGATACATCAGGGTCAGACTGAAATCTAGGATTGGCATGCCTCATTTCAACCAAAGAAACTGAATATCATATATAATATAACCAGAGTTAATAGTTCTTTATAGTTTATTTGTTATTCACTTATGCCCACAAACTACATTTAAGAGCTGTAATGTATAGCCTACTTGATCTCTTACGTGAGTATACATGTTTTTCATGCTCATAAATTAATTTTAATTTAAATAAATATCTTGTCTTTTCAAAAACGAATTCATATTGTTTCATATTGTTGTGATTTTTTTAGAATTTCTACAAAAACTCAGATTTTCAGTGTTTTTCTAGTACTTGGAAGTTGAGTTTCAGAGAAGATAACTTTTTTCTTACTACTTACACTTCCAATAACATTATTAAAACCCAAGGTACATGAAATTTGAAATGATAGTGAATGTAAAAAATTAAAATAATAATGGAAGATATAATCTTTGGATCTCTTGTAGCACCTGAAGATATGACTCTATTAAGAAATAAATTTAGGTGGTAAATACTATCATAATGATTCAGCTTTTGCATGCCCAAGCTTTTTGATATATGTAAAAAAATTTTTCACTCCATCCTAATATGCATCTGTAGCTTGGAATTCTCTAACAACAACTGGTTACGCAAAATTATAATATATTGAAAAAAAAATTATATCCTTATGTGCATATACATTCTTTAATGTTTTAACTGTGAAGTACTCAGTGAATACTTTAAATGCCCAAATCTTTACGTTAAACGATATGAACTTGATTAAATTTTCTTTTCTAAGGTCATCAAGGGTGAAAATATATGTGATTATTTCATAAGTAATGTCATCTTTCGTCTTCTTACTACGGTAAATAATTTAGAGTTCACAAAATTTTCTATACTGAAAATTCTACATCTCTTTCTCCGGTCTCTAGATGCATAAAAATGCCAATATGCATGGTTGTGATTTCGATCCATTTAATGTACAGTAGTGAATAAATGACAAGTGATTTAATTGCATTATATAATCTGTAAATGTTGGCATTTTATGTTTTTTTATGTTTCTTGATTATTATTTATTAATTCAACACTGTTGTGAAGTAATAGTTAGCACCATGAAACGAGCGGGCCTGGGTTCAAACCCTGATTGGGACAAGTTACTTTGTTGAGGTTTTTCCCGGGGTTTTCCCTCAACCCATTAAGAGCAAATGTTGAGCAACTTTCGGCGCTGAACCTTGACTCATTTCGTTGGCATTATCACCTTCATGTCGTTCAGACGGTAGATAATCTAACCATAGCTGTTCATGAAGCGTCGTAAAATAACCAATTAAAAACAGTACTCATTAAGTTAGAAAATGTATATAAAATCTCGCGTTCAATTGGTAGTATGTAAAATTAATAGCACTATAACTTTTAATGTACATTTTATAATTTATAGTATTTTGTTCTTGTTGCTTTTCAGTCTGGTTACGAATGTTTTTATTCTTTAATATTTTGTACCATACCAGCCAAATAGGTAGAAATACATATTTGATATTTTATGGCCGCCACAGCTGCCCTAGGCATTGAAAACTAACCTGCAATATTTATGTTATTATCGGTAGCAAGTGACCCGCTTTCGAATCCTGCTGTTTCGCGTTTTATGAGCACACCTCCTGACGCCATGCCGGGTAGCAGGTCCTTCGACAAGTGCAAGCCACTAAAATGATATCAATGAAAGAAAATTAAAAAATCGTTCCTACGCATATAAATTTTCAGTAAAGATTGATAGGAACTTCCTATAAAAATGACTAACGCAATTGTAATTTGTATCAAGAACAATCCTCCCAAGTGAAATTGCTAAGAGCAATTCGAAGTTATCATTTAAGGTTGTTCATTAATTCATTTTTTCATAAATTATTAGAATTTTCGGTTCTTGGTAACCTGAAGAATAAGAGCATAAAATATTTGGAAATATGGTCGGTTTACAAGCGAAGCACATTAAGTCAAAAATATTATTTTTGAGAAAAAGACAAAAGGTAAAGGTTAGTAATATTGTGATACGAGTAATAATTTGATAGTTCTTTTTGAGAATTTATTACAATTTTACTGAGCGAGAGAAGGACCGGTTTTGTGCAGAAACTTGTCCACGAACATTCTCTTAATAGGTTGAAGCAAAAAACCGATCTTCCTCTCGCTCAGTAAAACTGTAATAAATTCTCAAAAAGAACTATCATAATATTACTAACCTTTAACCTATATAATGTACATGATATAAGTGTTTGTATAAACTTATAATCGGGAAATGAAATACACATAAAGAGAAACAAGTTACTAAAAATTATGATTTGAGGATTCAATTTTGTCAAGAACTTTCATATACGCCTATTTCTCAGAAGTAATATTTTGAACTTAATGTGTTTTGCTTGCAAACCGACGTTATGCAAAATTTAATAGAAATAAACGCAAATCAATGTTAATAAAATATCAAAGAATAGTTTTATTGTGCAATTATGAGCAAAAGATATGTGAAGTTGGAAGAGTCTGGATCCAAAATGTGACTTAAAGAAATAAGAGGAAATGATAAAATTGAGTGTGTGGTCTCCACGTGTGGCAAATATGAAACTTCTTAAGATTTAAATATGTATTACTTTTTGAGATGTTCGTGTAATGAGAGAAAATAAATTAGGGTTAAATGTAACACTGTAAACTCATTATTTTTCAGAATTTGTAAATGAAGTAATTGGTTTTTGATAACGTAGCAACGTAAACAACTCGTAGCAACAACACACAATGCCCTCTTGAAACATCCGTCATAATAATTTTTGTCATATCTACATGAAAACTGCTATTTTCCAACACATTATTGGTTAGTAAGTTATTGTACGTGTACTGCATTAAAAAATTCACTTCATTCGTAACAGAGTTAACCGTAATTAATGTCATTAGTTTTTGGGGGTTATTCTTTGAGATATTTAAAAAAGTTTAATAACATTTTGCTCCTTTTAGAGTAGAAAATTGTTTTATATAAAATATTTCATAGCTTGTTTTGGGAAAATCATTGATTTAATTCCAAATATACTTAGTCAGTTTATGAGAGCAGTGTATTATGATAATAAGTGATTGAAAGAGTTTTAGTTTTGTCCCTTAAATTTGGAGAAATTTGATTCGAACAAGTGCAACTTTTCCTTCTTGAAAGGAATTTTTCAATGGAATATGCTTCTGAAATTATTTTTCTTTCTCCTGAAACATTAATTGGAGTTTTGTTGGTTATACTAGTGACAGACTACAGTCGCTAATCGCGATTATGTCCGATCGCGATTACCGAAAATGTGTGGACACACTAGGTCACGCTTGGTCACGTCTGGTCTACGGCTGAGGAAATAATTTTCTCCATGTACATACATGTTTGTTTACCTCCTGGACAACATCTGAAGTTCATACCTTGTTTTAATGTTTGTTCATTGTTTTTCCTTTTTTTTTGTCGTTGTTTTTGTAGCTTGATATGGGAATTCACTTGTTAAAAATTGTTACATGTTTTACAATCTAAACTGATGCAATTTATGCCATTACTATTTATATTATTTTGGAAAGAGATTTTATAACCTATAAAATTATATCATTAAATGTAAGATTTAGCCTATATTATTTTGTAATAAAACATTTTTTTTAAATGAACGCTAACTTCAACGATATCGTCGTAATGGAGACTGAAATTGAAAATCTGAAAAAGAAACCAGTTCCAGTTTGTAATCCAGTATTTATTGAAATGAAACATCTTTCAGCAGACTTCTATTGCCCTCCATATATGAATAATTCGTCTGCCATTTGTTAATATATTTATTTTTCTCACATCTGCATTACATTTCTTCAATACGTCTAATAGTAGCCAAATGTAATTTTCTAGCCATTCATTTTCGTTTTTATGTCATATAATACGATGGAAGGGGTAACAAAATTCCATAGCAGAAACTATCACGACTTCCTAAATAATATAAATCAACGTGATTCGAAACCAAAGATTACTAAAATACTACTTTCGTCCACTGGGCCGTGCCTTAGCGCGATTATCTAGTTCTGGAAACAGGATTAAGCTCCTGATCGCGATCAGGACGGTGATACAATACAAGCCCGATCGCAATTAGATCGATAATCGCGATTAGTGGCTGTAGTCTGTAACTATTACTTCCTTATTCCGAGGACGTCTTCAATTGAAAATTTCTCTTTAACTTTGATTCGCTGTGACTTCTGTTATTGTTTGTTTTGCATTGTTGAATACGGCTTGATAGAAATAAACTAAATTAAATTGTCCATGACACTCCGAAGGCTGGGAACAACCGTTTTGTTAGGTTGTCTTATGCAAGTGTTAGGGGTAAATTTTTATTCGAATTTATTTGAAATTTTGTGGATTTACCCACTGGTTTCAACGCCTCAAAGATCCTGGACGAAGAACTGGCACTCGCGACAGCATTGAAGAAACCGCGAAGCTGAGAGTCGTCCATTTTTAAAACGCTTTGTATGAGAGGGTATTAGAAAACTTGGGGGAGGGGAGGAGTTGCCCTGTAGGTAATACGTCTTAACTCGGGAGCGGTGGCTGTCTGCTCATCAACTCAACACAATGTTTAATGCATTAAGCTGCCTCGTCACCCAGACAGAGACAGACGCGACGGGTTACCAGGTAATTTGTAGTTGTAACTCGTGACAGGGAAGGCGTCTGGTCGGTCGGCGCAGCGCATGAAGCCGAACTGTCAGGGGAAGCTCACGCCAAGCAGCAACCTGTCGTTCGTTACTGCAGTGCGGCGTCGTCGCCGTAATACATCCTCCAAATGAAAGTGACGCACCTCTCAGATTCACCCGACATTTTCGAAACAGCGATAAATGAGTCCTGTGTTTCCAACATCCCCCACCGTCCAGGCTTTCTCTAGGCTATTATTTCTTGCATTTAAGTAGAAACAAGTAGGCCTGCCACCGGCGTGGCTCAGTCGGTTAAGGCGCTTGCCTGCCGGTCTGAAGTTGCGCTCGGGCGCCGGTTCGATCCCCGCTTGGGCTGATTACCTGGTTGGGTTTTTCCGAGGTTTTCCCCAGCCGTAAGGTGAATGCCAGGTAATCTATGGCGAATCCTCGGCCCCATCTCGCCAAATACCATCTCGCTATCACCAGTCTCATCGACGCTAAATAAACTCGTAGTTGATACAGCGTCGTTAAATAACCAACTAAAAAAAAAACAAGTAGGCCTACCCGAAGGTAATATGATCACCTTCATTTGAATTAATTTTCGCATGACTGGTATTCCCTAAACAAAAAGTTCGCGTGTTTGCATGAACTTTGATTGTTTATGCATATATAGAAAAAAACCAAAGACTTTTCTTTAAACCACAGTGCTTTATTATTAAAAAAATATTTTGATTTAGTCATGTGACTTATAAATTTAATGTAATCTATAACATATTTTACATTAAATAATAATAATTCAACTTACTTACAAATGGCTTTTAAGGAACCCGCAGGTTCATTGCCGTTGTCACATAACCTCGCCATCGGTCCCTATCCTGTGCAAGATTAATCCAATAATAATAATAATAATAATAATAATAATAATAATAATAATAATATAATAGTTTATTTAATCTGGCAGAGTTAAGGCCATACGGAAGTAGGTAATCATAATATGATGTAAAGAACAGGTCAGTAGAAATCAGACTTAATATATAACTTATAGAAAGAAAGGAAAATGCATAATGAAATGTAAGCAGTATAAATATATAAGACAATAGTAATATTGATGATGATTATGATGATGATAATAATAATAATAATAATAATAATAGTTGTGATAATAATAATAATAATAATAATAATAATAATAATAATAATAAAATAGTGAAGTACAAAGCATGCAATGAACACAAAATTATTTAAGGTACACACAGTAAGGAAAATTATTATTATATGTACCGGTAGCTCGAGTTATCACGTTATAGATATACCATTATCGGGAAATATAATGAAAACAAAACGATAAAATAAGTTAAATATCACTAGAATATAAAAAATGAGTGAATACGTGAAAACATGCAATATACAACACTTATCATAACAGTAAGTTAGTTTGGCAATTCGTCATAAGATAATTTTCTAACTTGAATTTGAAAGATTTGAAGGTTCGGCAGCCCTTGGCTTCAGGCGGCAGAGAGTTCCAGTGACGAGAGGTAGCAACAGCGAAAGATGAGGACTGGACTACAGAGATGATGTGGGGGGTGGAATTTCTAGCGTGTTAGCGCGTTGTGATCTAGTATTAATATTATGATAACAAGAGAGACTATGAAAACGGGCGAATAAATAAGAGGGGGAATTGTTGTGAACGTTTTCGCGTGAAGTTCGGCATCTTCAGACAAACGAAAAGAATTTGGATACCATATAAAAAAATTGCATAACTATTCTAAATGACATATACATATAGTGTATAATGCTATATGAACAAATAGGGTAAACATTGGTAATTTCGTGATAATTTCATGAAAACTAATTTAAAATGCAAATGTGTAAATATATCCTTATTCCGATTTTTTCATCTAAAAGACGATAACTTGCTGTACAAATCTGGAGACATAAAAGATTGGATACGTTCTTGAATATGTGCCAAAAACCACTTTTATAACTTAAGCTGAAAGGTTGGTTATTTCGTGATAACCTTGGTAATTTCGTGATATTGCATTGATAATTTCGTGAGAGGTAGAAGAATTGTGGAAAAATTCATTAAAGTCAAATTAAATTCTCATTTATTGTTACAAGACTTCAAACATAGTAATTCTGTCTAATATTCTTAGCAAGAAAACATAGAAATACATATCAACACATAATAAGAATGAAATCAAAGTAAAAATTGAAGTTGAAAAGGGATCTTCTTTGCCCTGAAAGGGTGAACACTTTTATTACGGACTTTACTATAGCCTATATTACTAGGGTAACTCCAAAAGTAATGCAAAACGTTTGTTTAAAAATTATATTTTTATCCTACAGCTTTGCTATTTTCACAGAATGTAGATGCATCCTTAAGGAACAAAATGTCACTTTTCCACATAATCCCTGTCCCTTTCAACTGCCTTACGTAACCTAGGAACGAGGGCCTGTAGACCAGCACGGTAAAAGTCTGGACCAACACGTCTGAGCCACTCTTTAGCAGCGTGCACAAGGGAGTCATCTTCTAACCTCGTTCCGCGAAGGGATCCTTCAGTTTACCAAAGAGATGGTAATAGCACGGTGCCAGTTCAGGACTGTAAGGCGGATGTTTCAGCGTTGTCTATCCGAATTTTCTGATCTGGTCTGTGGTCTTGTGACTGACATATGGCTGTGCGTTGTCGTGCAATAGCAGAACATCCTGCTTCTCCCGATGTCGTCGAACACGACTCAGTCGAACTTGAAGTTTCTTGAGAGTTGCAACATACCCGTCAGAATTAATGTTGGTTCCGTATGGCATGATGTCCACAAGCAAGAGTCCTTCTGAATCGAAAAACACAGTAGCCATAACGTTTCCTGCCGAAGGTGTACTTTTGAATTTCTATTTCTTTGGTGAATTTGCATGATGCCACTCCATTGTCTGCCTCTGTCTCCGATCCAAAATGGTGGAGCCATGTTCCATCTTCTGTCACAATTCTTACAAGTCATCTAGCACTTATCATTGACACTTAACATGATAACAAATCAAACAGAAGCTATACTGAACCCATTGCGTCTCCATTTTCTTTTTCGTTATCACATCTTGACTTCAGATTTTTAAAATTCCTATTGTAATACATTTTATACTATTTTAAAAATTGTAACACTTAATGCTCAACAAAATTTCGCCTCAAACAGCTAAGATTTCTATCAGTAAAGCTAAGCCTATATGGCGACTACAGATGTATCTAAAATTCCAAAATCATTTCCTAAAATTTCATGAAGATACACTAAATCTTTGTACTAAATATCATATGCTCACCTTTAGTAATAAGCCTGTAATATAATTACAAACATCCACAAAATTTGTATGCCTGAGAATTCGATGCAAACTTGCTCTCTCCAAACATAAAAGCTCACTGAAGCAACTAC